>NC_056743.1:590636619-590656835 GCF_019279795.1 Protopterus annectens | reverse complement strand
CCAAAAAAAAAAAGCCATCAAGACAAATTTCTGACGTTCCATCCAGTCAATGAGAAGCAGCAGCTCAAGAGATAAGAAAGATGTCTCAAAAAAAAAAAAAAGTCATCCAAGCAGTCCCACCAGACCAAATAGGATCTGGATTCTACTCAAGGTTCTTTTTAGTGCCAAAAAAGACAGGGGACTTGGATCTCAGCATTCTGAACAAATTTGTCAACCAAACAAAATTCTGGATGGTCATGGTTCAGTCTATCCTTCCCTTCCTGCAGAAAGATGATTGGATATGCTCAGTAAATCTTCAGGATGTGTATTTCCACATTAAAGTGGGCAAACGCTCTAGAAGATTTCTTTGCTTCTGGCTGGGAGCCGATCATTACCAATTCCGGGAGCTGCCCTTTCGACTCTCTGCAGCTCCCAGAGTGGTCACCAAATGCATGGCAGTGGTAACAACTCACTTGAGACTGTGAGGATTCAGAGTGTTTACGTACTTAGAAATTGGCTCCTTACCGTCCCTACCAAGCGTCTACTGGTTACAGCCTTGAACTACAGTAAAACTAGCAAAATACCTAGGAATCCCAATAAACAGGGAGAAATGCAAGTTGACTCCTTGTCAAACCTTGGAATTTATAGGAGCAACCTTAAATACCCAGCCTTGCTTAGTGTGTCCCTTCCCGATAACATATTAGAAAGACTGAGGTCCCAACTCAAGGTGATGCTCTGTCAGAGACTACATCTGAGACTTCTTCATTGGCTCTTAACACGGTGGACGTTCTTCCTGTTTCACTGTTGCAATCATCACATTTGGGTTTTCTGCTTGCAGTAGCCTTCAGTCTGCCTGATTATCAAAGTCTTTGGTCCTGCATCGGTTGCTGTCTCATCTTCCGTGACGTAAGGTAGTCAGGGTTAGAAAGCATGCAGCCAATACCATTACATCAGTCTTTCTTGCCTTCCAGTGCCCAAAGCAGAAGCAGTTTGCAAGGGACGGTCGTCCGACTCCTGAAAATTTCGTTTTCGAGTTTCAGAACTGAAGTCTTCAACTAAAGCTGAGTATCCCATTGGGGAAACTTCTTGCTCTAAACCGATGTCAGTAAAAGTCGATAATTGTATTTCTTGTGGAAAACAAATGCCTCACAAAGATTTTCATTCGTACTGTATTCCTTGCTTAGGCCCTGACCACGAAGTACCTCTCTGTCAGTTTTGTGCCTTATTTAAGCAACAAACTATTAATCGTTGGTATATTTATGCTTCTAAATATGTTGGTACTCTGTTCAATTATCCAGATATGTCTTCGGTAAGGCATCCGACTACCGACATTCCGAAAAAACATAAAGATAGACAGAGACATGCCGCCTAGGTCCAAAGCTGCCGACGACGCTTCTCCTAAGCCAGTTGCCAGTTCGCCGGTACTCAGTGAGGTGCTTTCGCAGCCCCTGATACCCACTACTTCAGATTCGCAGGCCTTTACTGAGGCCCATTCGGAGCCCGGTATGCTGCGAGATGCTTCAACTGTGGAATCTGCGGATGTCTCTACCCTGGATGGGTCCGGAGCTGCTGTGTAGGCACTGGCTTCTGAGGGTGTATTCAGGCCTACTGACTTGCGTATTAAACCAACGCCATCTTCTTCAAGGCCTAAAACTCAAACTATGCCTAGAAAACCGATGCCCAGACCGCATGGTCAGGCCTCTATGCCTAAAAACAGAAGATAAGAATGGCTGAAGATCTTGTTACTTTAATTAGGGGAAGCCAACCTTCCCCCCTGAGACCTAGGACTGAATTTGCTTATGATACTTCTGACCAGGTTTCTGAAATGTCTGTTTCCTCTGATGACCAGGATTTACTCTTATCTACCTATGAGGATTCTGATGCAGAGGACTCTATTCCCTCTGCTTCCCTCCAAGAGGATTTCTCTTTTGGTGAAACCCTGCATACTCTTAGGGATGCCTTTTCTGAATCTAGCTTGGCCCCTGACTCTTTACCTCCTGCTCCCAGAAAGCCTGATAGATATTACAGGGTTCCTGACTCTCACAAGTTCCTTTTTAAAAATCCTACTGCGGATCCTGAGACCATTTCACAGGGACCCAAGGGCACCAAGTCTACTACTGCCAAATATCCTACCCCCTCTGATAGAGACTCCAGGGTGCTGGATAGATGGGGTAAGAAAGTATACAGTTCTGCAACTTAAACTTAAACTGCCAGTTTTATATGTTAAAGTATCAGCAGCATATCGTTGGATTGCTTAAACAGAAAATTATGTTGATTCCTGACTGTGCTGAAAGTAAGGATTTACAGGATTTACTGCATTCTGCTGAACAGGTTGGAAAGCATACATGTTAAGTTGTCTATCTCGCCTTCATTCTTGCTGGATGGGTTCGGAGCCGACCTCGGCTCCGACTCGGCCACTCTGAAAGCTCGAGAGTTGGTTCCACCGGCTCGAGGCTCCCCTTATATCCCACAATGCTAGGCGAGAGTTACCCCAGATCTCGTTTGCCGCTACAGCTTCGAGGTTGGTTGCTTCTACCGGTTCCTGGTGAGTGTTAGCTTTTATACTAAAAAGTTATTCTTTTTTCCCCTTTTAACCTTAATTCTTCACAAATTAGTATAGAATATAGTTTTTATCCCGACCCTATTTTTCCCGTTTTCTCTTAAAAGAACTGGTTCTTCCCTTGGCCTTTGGCCTTCCTTCCTTAGGGTGTGTTTGTGTAGTTTCTTTAACTTTTTGTGCTTAATTTCTAGTATTTTTACTAAAATTGTTAATTATTTTAGTATTAATAATTTTTCTGACAGGGTATAACTGTGTGTTTGGTGTGTGTTAGTGTACAACTGTCAGTTAGGATAATGTCAAAGGAAGCAAGGTCTCTGGATTCAAGAAGTGTGATGCGTGCTGTCAGAAAATGTCTCTGACAGACGCTCACACTTCTTGTGTCTACTGTCTGGGGCCTTTGCACCTGCAGGACTCCTGTGCTGTGTGCCATGGCTTCAGCCCCAGGGTCCTGCAGGAGAGAAAGAACAAGTTAATCTTGAGAGGCTTGTTAAAACCAGAGGATTCCCTGTCAGTTTCAACAGGAAGCCCTCTAAGGCATCGAGGTCTTGGCTCCGCTTCTGAGCCGAGACCTCAGGTTGTTCAACCTTTGCCTTTATCGGCTCCGGCTGGAGCCGATAAGACTCAGTCCACAGTTTCTGTGGCTTCCTCGGCTCGGCGGGCCGAGGTTATCGAGGTACCTGTGTCGGCTCCGACAAGATCTTGAGCCGACAACCAGAAAGAGGTCTAGGTCACCTTCTCTTGGCTCCGTTCATTCGGCTCCAGGATCTCCCCTGCTGTCTGAACGGAGCCAAAGGTCTCATTCCTCTAGGTCATCGAGGCTTTCCGATCATGACCTTCAGAGGGTGGTGAGTCGACTACTTAAGTCCGAGGCACTTGCCCAGATGCTTCAGAGCCCGACTCATCAGTCGGTGCCTGCCCCGTCCATCAACTCTTTCCTCCTTCGACTCTTTTGAGTTCGGAGCCGGTCGTGTCGGAACCGAGACTGTGGTCACCGAGCCGAGACAATTGTCTTCGGCTCGTCGGCTCCGTTTTCTTCTTTGGAGGAATCTCGGCGGACTTCCCTCGTCGGCTCCGAGGGGGTGAGTGGCATCGGACCCTTGTCCGACCCCCCTCTCCCTCTCGGTGCTTCGGCGCTGGTGAATTCGGCTCCGACATCGCCTCGAGCCATCACTGTCGGTGCCGAGGGGGTCCTTAGCTCCTCGGGCGGGGACCTCTGGCTCTGCCTGACAGGGGTGCCTTGAGGTCATGCGGAGTGTGTTAGAGCCTGGCTCTACTCCACAGTCGGCTCCGTCAGCCCCTCCCTCTATGCTGCCTCAGGGTAAGTCGACTCACTCCCTCATCCCGGACCGCAGAGAGCCAGCTCCTCAGGAGCCCCTTTGGGATTTCATCCTCTTCGAGGCCTCTCCTGATTTGGCAGAAGAGCCCCTCGGAAGAGGAAGTGCAAGAGGAAGCACATTGACTCACCTGAGTCTATCACGTCGGACACAGATCTGGATGATTCTGAGGGTTCCCCGTTCCCCTTCTGAAGATGTCTCATTTGCAGACATTCTGGAGATCCTTAAACAGAGGGGAAATTGGCCAGCCCTCAACCCTTCAGAGGACGAATCTGTGTATCTTGAGGCGTTTGGCTCTCGTCCTTCCACCTCCTGGGTGTCCCCCTCGACCCCCTCATGCAGGTGGTTGCTAAAGGCATGGACGGCTCCTGATTCAGTGGACCCCACTCCCAGGAGACCCTCCAAATTCATCACAGCTCCATCAGACAAGCAATTTTTATCAAAAGGAGTTTCTGTGGATGCTATGGTGGTAGCTGCCGCCACAAAGAAGGAACTGGCTGATCCTTCAGTGCCTGTCCATCCACCTAACAAGGAATCTAGGTCCATGGATAGGTACGGGAAGCGGATGTTCTCCTCAGCGACTTTTACCATGCGTCGCTGAATTACCTGTGCCATTTCACTCGTCTTCAAAGGGACTTGGTCAAGGCGAGTGAGATGTTGAAGGACCCTACAGCTGCGGGGAGCCAAGGGAAAATGAACACGCAGCAGGCTATCCTTAACTCCATTTCCAACTCCTCCATGCCTCCTCTCTTATGCGGCCGATGGAGCGAGCAGAGCCAGAGGAACAGGGTAGCCTTACGTAGGCACGCCTGGATGCGGCTATGCAACTTTATGGAACCTTTCAAGGCGTCTTTCACGAACTCCCCTTTGATGGATCATCTCTTTGGTCCTCAAGTGAAAGAAACCCTGACTAGGTGCGAGACTGATGGCAAGACCCTTTCTGCCGCCGGAGTCCGTTTTCGACTCCTTCTAGGCCTTACCCCAAAGGCCAGAAGGGTGGAAAGATGTGGTTCCGTAAACAATCTCAAGGGACTTCCTGACGACAGAGTCGTTTTCCTACCAGAGGCAGAGGTGGGAATAACAATGGTAGACGCCGCCAGGGGCAGGGGGTCCGCAGAACCAGGGCAATCGGGAAGCCTTTCCTGACAAGCCCTTTCAGCATCCCTGAGTGTTGCCCGACTGCCCATCTTCGAGGCAGTCGGGAAGATTGTCACTGTACCCAGAAGCCTGGCTATCCTTGACACAAGACAAATGGGTACAGTCCATCATTTCGAAGGTTATTCCATCCCCTTTCTTTTCCAAATCAGTCAAAAATCCCTTCCAGATGTTCCACCCGCTCAAAGGGATATAGCAGCTTTGGAAATTTCAAAACTGCTTGCAAAAGAGCTATTCAGCCAGTGCCAGCAGACCAACAAGGATCCGGAATCTACTCAAGGTTCTTTTAGTTCCAAAGAAAACAGGGACTGGAGACCAATTTTGGATCTCAGTATCTTGAACAGATCGGTCAAGAAAACAAGATTTCGATGGTCACGCTGCAATCCATTCTTCCCCTATTGGGAAAAGGAAACTGGATGTGCTCTATAGACCTTCAGGACGTACTATCACATAAAATGAACAGACGCTCCAGAAGATTCCTCCGCTTCAGGCTGGGAACCAGTCATTTTCAATTCAGGGCCCTGCCCTTTGGTCTCACCACTGCCCCCCGGGTGTTTACCAAATGCATGGCAGTGGTAGCTTCTCACCTGAGACGACAAGGATTCCAGGTGTTTCCATATTTGGACGACTGGCTCCTCACAGCTCCCACCAAGCATCTCCTTCTGATGGCCAGAGATTACACTTTTCGCGTCTGTCAAAAACTGGGTATCTCAATAAATTGCGAAAAGTCTGTTTTGTCGCCTTGTCGCACTATTACCTACATAGGCAAATTTAGATACTGTAAACATGTCTGCAACACTAACGAACCAAGGATATCAGACATTCAAAATTGGTGTCACTTCTTCTCAACAACAACAGAGCCAAAGCCAGGTTAGTTCTAAAGGTGTTGGGAATCATGGCAGCGCCATACCTCTCCTCCCATTGGCCAGATACCACATGCGGATCCTTCAGTGGATGCTCTTTTCTCAATGGTCATACCAGGAACTTCCAATGTCTCACACCATTATGATCACGCGTGCAAAAAGCATCTCATGTGGTGGATGTCTTCCCCCCAGCTCCTGTTGGGGAGACCATTTGTTCCACCTCCTCCGGTTGCTACTCTGACAACGGATGCCTCCCTGATCGGGTGGGGGGGGGCATTATCAGGGCAGGACAGTCCAGGGCACATGGCAACCAAACGAATGCCACTTGCACATAAATGTTCTGGAGATGAGAGCAGTGCTTTTAGCGTTGCAAGCCCTTCAAGACTCTCTTCCCTTGGGAACGATTGCAATCCAGACAGACAAATATGTCTGTAGTGTGGTACATCAACAAACAAGACGGAACCAGATCATACCCCCTGTGTCGAGAAGCACTCAGACTGTGGCAATGGGCGATTTCTTCTCAGCGTTTTCTGATAGCAACGCACATCCCCGGGAAGTCCAATCACATTGCGGACAAGTTGAGCAGAGCTATTCTCATGCCTCACGAGTGGTCTCTGAAAGACTCTGTAGTGAGAGAGATATTTCTCAAGTGGGGTCAGCCTTGCTGCGATCTTTTGCTACTCCCCAAAACAGCAAGTGCAGAGAATACTTCACTCTATTCCCTTTACCAGGCCAACCCAGCAGGGACGCTAGTCCAAGTTTGGCCCGGGGACTTCTGTATGCATTTCCTCCTTTCCCACTGATCTCTCAAGTAATACAGAAAGCTATCGCTCAGAAGGCCTCATTGATCCTCATTGCTCCTTACTGGCCTCGACAAGTGTGGTTCCCCTTTCTACATCGATTTCTTTTGGTGCGACCGTGGAATCTGGACCTAGTTCCAGATCTTTTGATCCATCAGTCGGGTCAGTTTCATCGCTCCCTCCCCTCTCTGAACCTCACTGCTTGGTTCCTCCACTTCCAACCGTAGCCAGGCTTCCTCAATTATCTCACTCTGTTAGAGATATTTTGATAGCTTCCCATAAATCTTCCACTCGAAGATTTATTTGAGTAAGTGGAAACGCTTCTCATATTGGGCACAAGGAAAGGACATAGATCCTTTCACCGCTTCCATCCAACTAGTCCTTGATTTTCTTGCTGAACTCTTCCATGCAGGTTCATCTCCATCTACTCTTAAGGTTCAATTGGCAGCTATTTCTAATTTCCATGTGGGTATTTCTGAATCTGCCCTAATGTCCCACAAACTCTGCAAAGCCTTTTTGAAAGGAGTTTTTCTTCTCAGACCTCCTGTAAGAAATCCTCCTTCTCCTTGGGACCTAAATTTAGTTCTTGCTTCTTTGATTCTTTCCCCTTCGAACCTGCAGCTTCATGTTCCTTAAAGTTATTATCATGGAAAACTCTCTTTCTGGTGGCTATCACATCAGCTAGAAGAATTTCAGAACTTCAAGCACTCGGTTGTCGTTCTCCTTACCTTGTGTTCCATAAGGACAGAGTTTCCTTACGAACTAACCCGTCCTTTTTGCCTAAGGTGGTTTCAACATCAAATCTAAACCAATGCATTGACCTCCCTGTCTTTTTCCCGAGTATTCAAATAGGTCTGAACAAAAATTACACTACCTGGATGTTCATCGTCAATTAAGGTACTACTTGGACAGGACGAAACTATTCAGAAAATCTGATCAGCTGTTTGTCTCCTATGCGGAAAGCAGAAAGGGACTTCCAGTTTCAAAGGTATCTTTATCCAGATGGCTAACATCTCTGATTACCCTTGTTTATGAGATTAGACACCAAAAACTGCCTAATAAACCTAAAGCCCATTCCACCAGAGCTTTGGCTACTTCTCTAGCCTTCCAAGACAGACTGCCTATTGACACCATTTGTGCAGCGGCTACTTGGGCTACTCCTCACACTTTTATTTCCCATTATAAGTTGGATTTAGCTTCTAGGCATAGAGCTAATTTTGGTTCCACTGTTCTCAGGAGTCTGTTCCGTTAGGCCACCCGGGACAAGGTGCTAGGGACGCGGTCCCATCCAGCAAGAATGAAGGCGAGATAGACAACTTAACATATAGAAGTTATGTTCTTACCATAACGTTCCATGTTAGTTGTCTTCTTCTCGCCTTCTTCTTGCGTCCCACCCTCCTTCCCCCTGGCCTGGACAGACCTAGAGGAGTTGTGATCGTGACCTCTCTTTCTACCACCTCTTTCTTAGTCATATGCTATTATGCATATTTTCTTGTTTCAGGATATAGGTCACCCCTTTTCTTCCTGCTGTTAGAGGTGGATTCTGTTTCACAGTTATACTGTTTTTGATATAAGCTGGGTTAGCTTACAAACGAGATCTGAGGTAACTCTCGCCTAGCATTGTGGGATATAAGGGGAGCCTCGAGCCGGTGGAACCAACTCTCGAGCTTTTAGAGTGGCAGTCGGGCCGAGGTCGGCTCCGAACCCATCCAGCAAGAAGAAGGCGAGAAGAAGACAACTAACATGGAACGTTATGGTAAGAACATAACTTCTATTTTGCAATGTGGTTTTGATTCACTAGAGGCATCTTGCAGGGCTGCTGTCACTGGGTCTGTACTTAGAAGGCATGCTTGGCTTAAGGAGCAATCTTTGCCAAATCACGTTAAAGCTAAATTGCTGGATGCTCCCAATCAGGACTGCCTGTTTGGCAACAAAGCAGAAGTTTTTCTTAAAAAGATGTAGGAAATCTTTAACAGTTTGCACAGATTTAGCTTTTTCCTCCAAGTACAACCTCCAAGATTTAGTAGGCATTGGCCCTCTAAGAATTGGTCTTTTCCTGCCTCCTCCAGGCCTTTTCAGTCCAAACCCAGAACCAGCAGAACACCCAGGCTTCAGTCCCAGGGTATGCACAAGACTAAACAGTGGGGGGCTCCCACTTCCAAATCAGGGAGTAGTAACACTCCACCCTATGGTAAACTGTTTCAATGACTTAACCTTAAAACTTCCAAGCACTTCTCAACTAACTGCTCCTTTAGGGGGAAAGATTGTTCTGCAGACAAAAAACTGGGAACTCATTACCCAGGACAAATGCATTTTAAATAGTTTCCCAAGGATAAAGATTTCACTTCCACACATTACTAACCCTAAACGGTTGGCCAGATCTACCCCCAAATCAGTGGGTAGAGGCTCAAAAGCAAGTACTCTCTCTCTTGAGCATAAAGGTTATTCAGACTGTACCAGAAGAGGAAAAGGGACAAGGTTTGTACTGAAGACTTTTCCTGGTACCCAGAAAAGACAACTCTTTGCATCCTTTCCTGGACCTTTCTATATTAAACACCTTTTTGGTGATTCCGAAATTCAAGATGCTAACTGTTCACCAATTACTTTCTATGCTCGGCAAAGATGCCAGGTTGGCAACACTAGATTTAAAAGAAGCCTACCTGCACATCCCAATCGGGGAATCTTGCAGAAGATATCTACGCTTCAAAGCAGGATACATGCACTATCAGTTCTCTGCACTGCTCTTTAGCTTATCTACTGCGCCCAGGGTATTCACAAAGTGCCTAGGCTCCAGTCATTGCATTTTGCAGGCAAAGAAACATTCAGATATACCCATACCTGGACGATTGTCTAATTCAGGCAGAAAGCCAGGACATACTTTTGAATCATTTGGCATTTGTACAAAAGCTGCTAACTTGTCTGGGGTACACCATAAACGAAAAGAAATCGCATCTGGTACCCTGTCAACAAATTATATTCCTGGGAGCAAGCTTGAACACAACTTCCCAGATGGCTTTTCTCACGCCAGAGAAACAAATTAATTTGACAACTTAATTCAAACTAATGGCCAAAAAAACCCTGCTTATCTGCAAGGCAAATACTGCAAGCCTTGGGGTTCATGGCCTCTGGCATTCTACTAATTCCATATGCAAGACTGCATATGAGGAAACTACAATGGTATCTAAAAAGTCTATGGTGTCAACATTCACAGGATGTACAAGCAATGATCTCTGTCATACCTTGCCTACAGTTAGAGTTCCTTTGGTGGGCAGAGGCCTGCCACCAAACCAAGGAACTACCATTCACTCTACCCCCTGCCACCTAAACCCTTACAGCAGATGCATCAGCCTATGCATGAGGGTCTCACCTGGCAGGGAAGTGCAATCAGGGCAAATGGAACCCAAGTCAAATGCACCTGCAGATTAGCTGTACAGAATGCTCTGACAGCCTTCAAGGACCACATTCTTCCAGGACAATTAATGGTAAGGACGGACAACACCACTGTTATGGTACATAAACAAGCAGGGGGGTACCAATTCTTACTCCCTCTGCAGACTAGCCATGGCTAAGTGGAACACAGCCTTGAGCTACCAAGTGCATCTACAGGCTCAATTCCTGCCAGGAAAACTAAATACACTCGCAGACGAACTCAGCAGAAATCTCATGGACCCACACAAGTGGAAACTGGAACCAAAGATATTCAACATGTTGATAAGAAATGGGGGTGAGCCCAGATATAGACCTGTTTGCCTCACCCCAGAACTACCAATTGGACAAATTCTGCACAAGGATTCCCCACAAACAAGCTTGGAAAGTGGATGCCCTGTCCTTCAGCTGGAAAAATCTGTCAGTTTATGCCTTTCCTCCTCTGCCTTTCCTCTCCAAAGTACTACTAAAGATCAAACAGGACAAACCAAGGACGATACTGATTGCTCCAGACTGGCAATGCCAGCACTGGTACCCCCTTTTGCGTAGTTTGTCATTGCTGGCTCCATGGTACCTGCCTCAGACCCCTACACTGCTGTCACAGCAGGAGAGCCAGATTCTGCACCCTCAGCTTCACATCCTGACCTTGGCAGCCTGGCCAATTTCCTAATCTCTCTATTACCATCCCTCAGCAAACAAGTGTTGGATGTCATTTTGGAGGCAAGGAGGCCTAGTACTAGAAAATCTTATGCTGAAAAATGGAAAATATTCTGTGCCTGTAACCAAACACAAGGGATGGGGCACAGCAGTGCCCAATTTACCTCAGATTCATCAATAATTAACTGAGATGCTTCACAAGGGCCTTTCTTTTTCCTCAATCAAAATTCGCGTCAGCCATTTCAGCTCATTACAACACAGAACCACCCCTCTTCTCTCATCCACTGCTCAAGCAATTCCTCAGAGGGGCCAAAAACTTAAGACCACCCAGGAGAGCCCCTACTCCAGCCTGGTATCTTAACTCTGTATTGGAAAAACTCACTCTTCCTCCTTTTGAGCCAGCTGCAAGTGCAGAGTTAAAATTCCTTTCTTAGAAAGCAGCATTCCTTTTAACAATTACTTTAGCAAGAAGGGTATCTGAATTACAGGTCCTTATGGCAGTGGAGCCTTTCATCATATTTCATGCAGACAGGGTGTCCCTCAGGACCAGTCCCTCCTTCATTCCCAAGGTGGTATCTAGTGTGGCTGTTAATCAGTCCATTAATTTGCCAACCTTCTTTTCTAATCCACAGAACAAAGGGGAACGGATTCTGCACTCCTTAGATGTGCACAGACAACTTAGATTTTACTTGGACATTACTAAACCTCAAAGGAAATCTGACCAACTGCTGGTGGCATTTGCTGCAGGGGCAGAGGGGAAGGCTATTTTAAAGCATCCAATTTCTAAATGGATAGGCCATGTCATTCATTTCTGCTACAAGCACCATGGAAAACCTATCCCACGGGGGATCAGATCCCATTCAACCAGGGCTGCATCTACCTCTGCAGCCTTTCTCAGAGGCGTCCCTACCAGGGACATCCTAGAAGCTGCTACCTGGGGTTCTGTACATACTTTCACCAAGCATTACCATCTGCCAATTTTCTCTAAATCCAGAGCTGACTTTGCCATTGCAGTATTGCAGGGCCTTATAGCTCGTCCTGATGTTATCTAAATTCCTCCTCCCATCCTTAGCTTTGGGAATCTACCCAAATGTGATGACTGCAATGGTGAAACATGAAGAACATAGTGCAGTTGTGTACACTTACCATAAATGTAGATGTTCGAGTGTATTCACTGTTGCAGTCCTGGATACCCTCCCTCCAGCCCCGGTTACCCTCCCTCCAGCCCCCTTACTTCTTTTGGCTATACCTCTACTCTCCTTTACGATGCTCAAAAGCTTTTTGGTGTATTTGCTTTTTTGTTGGAGGTATAACCTTGTATATTTATAAATTTCTTTGCTTCCCATTAGGGGGGCACTTGACATCTGGGGCAAGAAAAACTGAGGTAATGACGTCGGCTGCATGTTTTATACCCCTGACGACCTGACGTCCTGGAAGAAGAGATAGCAACTGACACAGGACCCAAGACTTTGCTACTCAGGCCTACTGAGGGCTACTGCAAGCAGATAACCCAAATGTGATGATTGCAACAGTGAATACACTCTAACATCTACATTTATGGTAAGTGTACACAACTGTACTTTTCCCTGATTGGGTGGGGGGATCACTTTTAGGGAAAAACTGTTCAAGGCACTTGGTCAACCTGCATATCATTTTTCTAGAAATGAGGGCAGTGCTTCTAGCGTTGCAAGCCTTCCTATCTGTCCTCCTGTGAGGGACAATTGCTATCCAGTCCGACAACTTGTCAGTGGTCTGGTACATCAAGAAACAAGGGGGAACCAAATCCTACCCGTTGTGTCGAGAGGCCATGAGAATTTGGCAATGGGTGACCGCTTCCAACCGCTTTCTGATTGCAACGCATATTCCTGGGAATTCCAGGGTGATTGTAGACAAACTGAGCAGATGTATCCTCCTGCCTCACGAGTAGTCCCTCAATCCAGTCATAACAGCTAAGATTTTCAGCCCCTGGGGCCACCCTTGCTGTGACCTATTAGTCTCTCCAGCAAATCACAAGTGCAGCAGCTACTTTGCCCTAATTCCCCCACAGGGGGAGTCCCCGAGGGATGATGTAATACACGATTGGCCCATGGGACTTCTGTATGGTTTCCATCCCCTTCCCTGATTCCACAATTTCTAAAGAAGGCCCTTCGGATGAGAAGCAGAGTAATCCTCATTGCTCCCTATTTGCCCTGGCAAGTTTGGTTTGCCTTCTTTTGGCCTCGCCTAGTATGCCAACCATGGATTCTGGATCCAACTCTGGAATTAATCTCTCACCCGCAGGGGTAGATTCACCTAAACATATCCAGTCTCAAGCTGACAGCTTGGTTTCTCCACTTCCAGTAATTGCCAGGCAGAATAACCTTACCTCCTCGGTATTCTTCTGGCTTGACATAAGCCATCCACCAGGAAAATCTATCTTAGCAAGTTGAAGAGATTCCTTATTTGGTCCCGGCAAAGAGAGCTAGATCCTTGCTCAGCCCCTTCTAGGGTGGTTTTGGATTATTTGGCAAGTCTTCGTTATGCAGGAGCAGCAGCCTCCACCATTCGAGTAACATTTGGCTGCTATCTCAAACTTCCATAATGGATTCTAAGACTCATCCGTCATCTCTGTAAAACCTTATTGAAAGGGGTCTCACATATCAGACCACCCTTCAATGAACCGATCGACAGTTGGAGTTTAACATTAGTATTGCAATCCTTGACACTATCACCTTTTGAACCTGCTGCCACTTATGATATAAAGTTCTTATCCTGGAAATAAGTATTTTTAGTAGCCATTACCTCAGCAAGGTGCATATCCGAGCTTTAGGCCTTGTGTATAAAATGCCCTTACACAGTCTTTCATAGGGACAGAGTATCACTCCGGACTAACCCTTCCTTTCTACCCAAAGTTATTTCAGAATTGGCAATTAACCAGGCAATTGACCTACCAGACTTTTTTCCTCACTACTCAAATAAAGGAGAATACTGCCTTCATTTGCTGGATATAAATAGACGGTTACGATTTTATCTAGACAGAACTAAATCAGTGCGTAAATCAGACCAGTTGTTTCCTATTCAGGCCCTAAATTGTGAAACTCTGTTTCTAAAGTGTCCTTATATAAGTGGTTAAGAAGCTTTATATCCTTTGTCTACCAGCGTAATATAATTCCTCTACCGAGCAAGGTCAAAGCGCACTTCACCAGGTCAGTGGCGACTTCTGTTGCTTTCCACTCAAAGGCTTCAATGGATGATAACTGTGCAACTGCAACTTGGGCTTCCCTTCATACCTTTGTCACTCATAAATTGGATTTGGTCTTCAGGGGGAGAGCATCCTTTGGTTCAATGGTACTCAGGAACATCCTTCCATAAGGGCCTTCTAGGACATAAAGTAGCTAGGGACTCTGTCCCATTAGTAAGGAAATGAAGATTAACAGCATCAGATAACGAAGTTATGGTCTTACCATAATGTTCTATCTGTGTTGTTTATCTTCATCCATTCATTATGTGTCACCCTCTTTCCCCCTCCAAGGGGCTCCTGGAGGTTCGGATTTGGTCCAAAACACGCTTTTGGGGACCTGCTCAGAAAAAGCCTCTGCTTTCCTTATCACGGGCAAACTTGATCTGAGGTAACGGGGAGAGGGGCAGTATGGGTAAAGCTTAGCTCAAGAGTTTTTTGGCTGGCATGAGCTTGTTACAAGGCCGACTTGGTTCCGAGGACGGAACCGACACCCATCAGTAATGAATGAGTGAATGAATGAAGATGAACAACACAGATGAAACGTCATGGTAAGAACATAACTTCTTTGTACATCTAAATTTGGTTCAGCAAATTAAACATGGTAGATAGTTTTGTTAAACAATGCTCACCCCATCTCTGGAGCAAACTTCCATTCCAAATTAAGAAATACAACATACTTTCGTCCTTCAAAAAGGAGTTATACAACTGGATGGGCATGCACAAATTCACCCCTTTAGCCCATTTGCTGTGAAAAAAAGGATTTGAGAATACCTGAAATTCTGACACTGCTTTTGTATGGTTGTGTCTATAACCACTACTACAATAAGCAGTACAGTGAAAACTTCTGCAACTGTCTACCTCAAACTGCTGCCACATACACTCTGTGGCACCACATTGTTATAGCTAATATTTGAATTCCTGTGATCCAGCTATCAGTACCTTGAGTAGTCACTGAACAGGATTTTCAACAGCTTCTTTATGATTATATGCCATTCAAGGTAGCATATGCTTCTATTACAAGTTAGGAAGTCAGAGTAATTAATTCACTTGCAGTGCCAAGACACCTGAGTATGTGGAAGGCAGAGATATATCCAGAAGGGCTAACAGAGAGCCTAAGACAAAAAGACAGGAAATGACAAAGGTGTGAATTAGTTAAGCAAGAGTCAAGATTCTGGGAACAGCTGAGAGGGGGAAAACAAATATTAACTAGAAGAGGGCAAAGGTGAAATGTGGGTTTTTAGGAAGAGTTTCTGGTTTTAGGGTTTATCTAAATTGAAGGAACTGTTGACAATATGTTCATAGGTAGGTACTAGGCTATTGGCCCTAGGGCCTATGTAAGCCTAGCCAAACGGTACCCTGGCTTTTGCCACCCAAGAAAATGATTTTCCTGTGCCCCTGTCAAGCAGAGCCACAGAAGTGATCCCTGGGGTGAATTTCCTATCTCCCATCCAATCATCAATATTTTTCTTGGAGTGCTAATGAAGAACTTTGATATAGATAGGTAGTTTGTTCCAGAGTATGGGAAGTCGCTGGGACAGGAATCAATCCCTCCAGCATGTTGTTTATTGTGGTGAAAAGGTTTAGGTCCCTAGAGCGTGTAGCTTGGAGGGATTGAGATTTCTTTAAGTGGAGCATATCCATCAGCTCTGGGTTTGACATAGCTTTGTATGTTAGGCAGAGATAGCCTCTGAGTAGGCAATGTGCGACAGAGTAAAGCTGGAGTTTTTTGAGACTATCTGCGTAGGGCATCTGTTTGAGGCCGGTAATCCTCTTTGTGAGGTATTTCTGTGGCCTTTCCAGTTGTTGTAGATGTCTTGTGAGGTACATACCAAAAGGGACGTTGTACTCTATAATGGGTCTGATGAGTAGAGGGGAACAATGACCTCTCTTTTTCCTGGATGAGAAACCTTTTGTGATGAGGTGTGCCACGTAGAAGGATTTCCTGACTACTGTGGTGATGTGATTTATCAAAGGAGAGACTACTGTCCACCTGTGTCCCAAGGTCTCTTATCACACTTTCGGTGTTAAGTAGATTACCGCCTATGCGGTAGTTCATGGGTACAGAGTTTTTACCAAAAGGGATGACTATGCACTTTTTGGCCTTGAGCTTGAGGCCGTGGCTTTGACACCAGGCATCTGTCTCAGTGAGGCCCTTTTGTAGGATGTCCACATCGTTAGGAGTTATGATTATGGCTCCTAGTTTGCAGTAATCTGCGAACTTTGTTAGCCAAAGACCTTCTTAGCCTGTACTTCATAGAAGTAGATACCAAACAGGAGAGGACCTAGGACTGAACCCTGTGGTATTCCACTTGTCAGTGGTCTGAAGTTGGATTTAGAGTCTGCTACTTTCACAGTGTGGGTTCTGTCAGTGAGCCAGTTGGCAACCCATCTTGTGACATGGAGATTTATACCTAGTTTAGTGAGTTTATCTATAATTCCAGAGTGGGGGATGGTGTCAAAAGCCTTGGCGAGATCTAGATAGGCTGTGTGAACCACCTTACCCTCATCTACGGCTTTGGTGACCGCTTCAAAGAAGTCTATCAAGTCTAGGAGACATGATCTGCCTTTTACAAACCTGAACTGGGTAGGGTCCAGAGTTTGGAGATTACCAGTGTCATTGTATATAAGTTCCATGATGATATGTTCCATAGCCTTGCAGACCAGGCTCATCAGGCTAATGGGATTGTAGTTCCCCGGGGTCCGTGGTGGCTCCCCCTTTGTGGAGTGGGATAACCATTGCTGTGCACCATTCAGTGGGCACAAAGCCAGATATAAGGCTATGATTGAACATGGTATTTAGGTGGGGTGCTAGTTCATGCTGTAGTTCATGTAGAACACAGCCTGGGATGTTGTCAGGTCCCTTGGATGCTGTGTTCTTGGCTTTGGAGAGTGTTTTTTTTTACCTGTGCAGCCTTGATTACAGGAACTTTGCATTCTTCCGGTATAGCAATGGGCCCTTTAGGGGATGAGAGAGGGGTAAAGTTATCATTGAACCTATCTGCCGGGATGTTGGCAATATCAGTTGGTTTTGTATATTTAGTGCCACTGTGCTGTAACTCAGAGCAGATCTGAGTGTTGCCATTGAGATTTTTGACGTAGCTATAGAATGCTTTGTGGTTGTCTTTAGAATCAGTGGCAATTTTGCTTTCGTAACTAGCTTTGGAGGATTTTGAGGGATCTCAGCTACTTACTGAGGCTGACCACTGAGTTCCTCCAGTCATTGGGATTTTACTCTTTTTTGCAACAGTTTCTTCTGTTGTAGAGTTTGTTTATGGCAGGGGACCACCAGATTGGCTTCCTTTTTTTTTGGAGGATAGCATGTTGGTTCTGTTAGGGATTGCACGATCTATGCACTCGTGTAAGTGCTTATAAAGTGCAGTTGTATAGGATTCAACAGTCATACCTCTATTGTCTGTCAGCATGGGTGTTGTGAAGTTGGCTTTGGAGAAATTTTTGACAGTGGTTTCCCTAATGGGGGGTGGGGATGGGATGTGGATGTCTAAGGTGATTTGCTTGTGGTCGGATCTGACCAATGAGGAAGTGACTTCTGGCGTGAAACACTTGTTGTCCATGTTGGTAATGACCAGGTCTAGGATATTGCTGCCCCAGGTGGGGATGTGGTTAAGTAGATCCAAGGCGTTGGAATTTATGAATTCCAGAAAACGTTGAGCAAAAGAGTTGGCATATGAGTAGTTTTCCCAGTTAATGGTAGGGTAGTTGAAATCTCCCATTATTAGGGTGTTAGGTTGTACCCTAATATTTTCCAGTGTATCAAAAAATGAGGAGTGGGAATCTGGGGGCATGGTGGGGGATCTGTAGCAAGCTACAATTTGGATTGCGGTCTTGCCCAGAGTTAGTTGCACTTGGATAATCTCGGATGCATTATGCTGAGCAACTAGCCTGGAGGTGTGGATATCCTTAATGAATATGGACACGCCTCCACATTTAGTGCTTCGGTCCAGGTTAGGTGGCCAAAAGGTGTGGTATGAAATATAGCCTGGTAATGCAGGGGTGCTGTCTGGAGCCTTGAACCAGGTCTCTTGTCACTGCACAGATGTCGATGTTCTCCATTTTAAGGAGTGCCTCGAGTGAGTGCATTTTGAGGTTTAGACTTCTAGCATTAAGTAGCATTACCCTCTGATTTTACTTGCTTGTACCTGTTACGGTGGTGAATTTGTCATTTGAATCTTGCCTAAAAAAGGCACTATAGGGGTGGCAAGAGCCTTAGCCAGTGTCCGCAATCCCAAGGGTGACAGGTGCAGGCCATCTCTGGCAAAGCATCATGGTGTGTCGATCATGTCATCCCAGGCAGACAGATACTGGATACTGGATCCCCTTAGAATGACACCAGAAGCTTAGCCAATTGTTGATCATTTTGGCCTTGTACTGTGGTATCATTTTGGGTGATGGCAGGATGCTACTCAGGGCTGGGGTCATACCTGCCTGGGCTACAAGATCGGACAGCTCTTCCATGTCTCTCTTCATGTAGTCCAGGGAGGTATGTCTCAGGTCATTCACACGAACATGGACAATGACAAAGTCATATTTGTACTTGTGGAGTGACCTGCATGCATGCGTTATGTGGCGGATCCTGGCACCTGACAGGCAGCTGACAGTAACTTCTTCCTTGTTTAGCCTGGTGAGTGGAACATCGGTGTGCCTGACTATAGGGTCACCTATGACTGCAGTGTTGGGTATGTTGTATTGCCTTATGGGCTGTGGTTGAGTGGCACACTGAGTTTGTGGGCTATGTGTCATTTGTGTTGTGTTGGGGGGGGGGGGTGGAGGTTGCTTGTGTTTATGCTTTGGAAGTCCCTGTTGCTTGGGTAGATTTTTTTTGAGTGCCTCTGTGAATGTAAGTGTGTGTTTTGTGTTTCTATATGAGTGTTTTGGTGGTGTAGGTTTTGAGGGACTATGATGAGTGTGATGTGGTGCAAGTGTTTTCCTTCTCCTCTTGACTGTCTAGTCCAGTCTTGGGTGAAGAGAGCTTTGCTTCCAGTTTGGCTATATAAGTGCATCTCTCACAGGTTGTAGTGTTGGGTGGTAGGAGGAGAGGGTTGTCAGATTCATCAGGTAGACAGGAGAAAACACCGGGAGCTTGACCCATAGACATGCCCGGATAGGTGCTTATTAAGTACTAAAAGCTGTTTTCCTCTAGACAAGTGTGGAAAGTTGAGTGCTGTAGTAATTTGTAGCTTACTTAGTGCTTACAATGAGTGCTGAAACTAGAAAACTGGCTAGTTCTAAGAAACAAAATTAAGCTAGAAGGCTTTCCTCCAACACAGAAAGGCTTGGGGGCTCAGAAGCTTACAAACGATCCTGGATACATCAAATCTGTATCTGGACTAGATGACTTACAGTAAAGGCAGGAAACAAGCTTAGAAACTTTTTTTATTTTTTTTTTATTTGTGAAGTGGAAAAGGGAAAGGAGGAGCAGAAACTAACTGGGTTGTCCTTCTCAAATGTTCTCCCTGGATTAGGTAGAATGAGGTAATGACACTAGATAGGGAGGAGTGTCCCAGATCAAATTTACAGTAGGGGCGGGCAACTGCAAAGCCACCAAGTATAAAACAGGATACCAATAGGGAGGGAGGGAAGGTGTGAAACAAAAATCAGAAACAAACAAACCCAACCAGATGCATAACAATTGTAGAAAATTCTAGTTAATACCTCACACACAGTGAAACTAGCTAACAAAGTATATGCAGACAGTAAAAGTGCTATTAATAACTCAGAAATAAGCAAAAAACAGGATACTTAATGTTATATATCACAGATTAGTTGGCTCAGAGCCCTTCCTTCGACTTCCTCCGATTAGCTCAGTGTGAAATGGCAGAAACACAAGTTAACTTCTTAAGTAACAAAGTTGAAACCTGAAACAACTTTAAAAAAAGTTTGAAAGAACCAATGAGGCGCTTACTCCAACCAGTTAATCAATCTAATTACTGAGCCTAGACAGCCTGAACCTCAGCAAAGGAGGTTAATAAGCAGATTTTATAAGGCATTGCATAATAATTGTTGAAATTAAGAAGAGAAGTTGAAAAAAAGAATGGAAAGGGAAGCAAAGCAGCCAATACAATGTGGGGTAATGGCAAAGCCCCCAGACTTGTTATCAAATTAAGGGGATGTAGAATATTCACATGGAAATGCTTGCACAAATATGTTTGTACGCCAAACAAATTTATTTAAAAGTTTCCACAATTGGATAATAGATTATGGAGG